>NW_025064932.1:240616-258781 GCF_019112545.1 Guyanagaster necrorhizus
GAGAGTATAAATACAAGCTCTGTAGGAGCTGTAGAATAAGGAGTTCATACCTTCTGGCCTTACCAGCCTGGAGTCTACCCTGTGCATCACCGAGGATTTCCAATATACTGTGATGGGGGTGACAAGGCCATGTTGCAAAAGTTGGATGGTCTTGAGGATAGGAAATATGCTGGTTACTGCTTGGAGGTGTATTCTCCTACCACTTACTCAAGTTTTAAGCTTACTTGCTGAAAAACACTTAGGTTGAAGTTCCACATGAACCCACATACCAGGTTATTAGCATTAGGCCATTGCAACAGGGTCTCACCAAGCCTCATCCTCAGAAACCCCAGTATGCAAGGCCTCTGATGTGTGTCCCCATATTGCCGGCAACAGCCCATCCTAGGTACAGGGAACCTCTCGACGTGACGATACCACTGCCATGGGATAACTGCTATCATCCTACCTGCTACGACGTTTGCGTTCGTGTACCGACGGAAAGGCGGGACTATTGTCAGTCATGATATGTGAAAGGGCACTTTTCTCGCGAGCTTCGTACAGCCTTCGACGAGGATGATCGCTACGAACAACTTCTTCGGGCTGGACTAGACGATGATCAGATCCTTCGAGTTCTCGACGGTCAAGAGGATCCCCTAGCTACAGATGTGCCGGACGAAGCTTCGGAGACTGATAGTTTAGCTAGCCCGATGTTCCTGGCCAAGGTACCAAGCTCCGATAAGCTTGAACATGAACCGTGCTTCGTGCCTGTTATGCGTATCGACCACATCCTATCGAACGTCCCAGAAATAGCTGATCCATCGCAGCTACGTGGAGATCTGGATCTTTTTCAAGAGTAAGCAATCCTCTCTAATTGTTGCGTATTTTCTCCCTAATTGTTCTTTTTCTTTTCAGAATCGTGCACGAGTATCAGCTTGCCCGCTACGGATCGGTCCTTTTCGACCCGCAAGAGGATCCACCGATTGACGACACACCTGTCCGTGACAACGTTTCATCGGTTTATACTGTATATACTGTAGGATCGGCAGAATCTCGCGCGAGCTCGACGGAAGATTTGAGCTCTGATTCTCCGGACTCTCACGAACTGCACTCATTGTCAGAGCAGTCTCCCCAGGTGCCGGTGCCGGTGTCTACTCGGAAAGGTAAGTATCTAAGTGTCTCGACCGCGGCCTCCATTGAATTTTGCTTCTAGGTAAATTGAGAGTCAGGTCGCTCCTCCAAAAGGTGATCACGAATTTTGTCGAGGTCTTCAAGCGGCCCAAGGTTTCTCGCAAGTTGTGATTTGGTCTGCGGGATAGACCCAACACCTCACTTTCGTTTTATTATATACATTATTTTGTATCGCTAATCCTATTGTACAACTCACTCTCTGGTATGGTACCGCGGCTTCTTTTCGCATAACTACTATTATTGCAATATATGAAGGGGGGGAGAATCTACCAGAAGTCAAGTTATAAGCTGTCCTCAATTGCCCAGATCTGGCCACGACGGTCTTTATTTAGTGCCTTCTCATGCTACTGGATGAATAACGGCTGTTCTTTCGGTTGATCTCGCTGTACTGATGATAATTCGCAGACATCGTAAGCTAATGGTTGGCGCTGAGGTATCTGGATCTCGTTGGTGATAGATGATTTGAAAAAAAAAGGTTTTTAGCTGATGGCGCTTATTAGACCAACCTTGCCAGACGTGTTGGTCCCCGGGCCTTTGCAGCGATAAATTGGCAACCACGCCATGACTGGCCCTCGGCACTTCCCTCATCTTATCATTATATCGCGAGTCGTCGTATCGAAATCATGGTCTGCGATACCCATTTTTCTTAGTCACTAGTGGTCTCGAAAAAACATATCCAACGATGACATGTTCATTGGCGTCGGGAATCGCCCTGAAAAGCTGCTGTTGATCAATAGGACATTCCTGTCTCTGCTGTACAAACTGTGACTACGAAAGTAATATTACATGTAGTGTCTCCTTTTTTAGTTGTTGTCGTGAGAAATCGAACATGTAAACGTACCAGTAAATCAGAGTCCCATTGTATCCGCTGATGTTGGAGACTGGCCAATGGTCGGGGACATAGACGTGGTTTGCTCTTACCCTCAATTTTGTCTTTGCTGCATACTGACATTTCAGTAGAACTGGATTTCACAGGTTGCGATCTTCGACGTAGGAAAATTAACGCTAGAAACTACTTTGGTGACTGTATGCCTAGATGACTATATGCGCCTGGTTTACCTCTTCTTTGTCTAAGGTTGCATCATTCATTGGGCGCCTTTATGGATGGCGTCGAAGCAACAATAGCGAACATGGGACTTACCTTCCTGTCCAATTTTAACGGATACTAGAGGAAGACATGTCACTCCAAGTGAAGTTTGGACACTTGATGGCAATCTTGATACTGGCCAACTCCTCAATTGCTCATCCCGGTGCTCCGGCCTACTCAGCGGGCTGCGCACCATCGGCACCATTCATGGCGGCTGATACTTAATCTCTCTAGTACGAAGTATGTGAATTTTCCCAATGTTTTTGTCTTTTCTTATACGATGCAGATATCATCATCAAAAGCTCATCAGTATTCAAGAATAGCATGAACATTAGCTGCTTTTATGCTTGCTAGAAAATATTCTGCTAAACCTCTGAGAAGTTGAGAGAGGCGCCGCTAAATCGGTAGGTGTAGCTTCATCGCGTTTTATGCATCGTTACTCATTATCAAGCTAAAATACATTGGGGTTCCTCTCGCTGGGTCCATCGGGTTTACGGCTTATTCTATCGTGAGGGAGGAGGCCAAAGATATGGAGAGAGAACCGATGAAGTTGTGAGGTAACTTTCTGCTTTTGCTCTCCAAAATGAGATGCTGACCTGTTTGTCGGTGCAGGTTGCAGAAGCAGAGATTTATTAGTGAATCATGGCACCGATTAAGCGTCGCGATCATCTTCTTTAGATTAGGCTGTTCGCAGAAGCCTACAATATATGATTTTCGATAATATTCACCTCTAGCATATCGTTCTCCTCCAAGAGTGGCAGTTTTCCTTTCACCCACTCTCTAGAGTACGGTCCTCTCCATGGACTGAAGTCTGTAGGGCGCAGTCTGAATGCAACCTTCAAAAGACGAAACGACGACATTTCTGAATGAGCGAGAGCTTGGTCAAGGCTGGACCATTGCGCTGCCCAGTCTTCGTCTTCCCAGTTCGCGTGTTCTCCGTCATGGTTATATGGGGGTATGATTGTCAGTGTCAGCGTCTCCAGCCTGACGGGATCTGTCGCGCCCGAGATAGAATGTACCAACCACCTCATGACCCTGATATGCCAATCGCAGTACAGATCACATTTCATCTCGACATGGAGAGTTGACATGGTCAGAGGGAGCGTCGGGTGAGCTGGCCACCTTGACCACGAACCGGGCGTATAAGCTTCAGCTCGGTCAGCAGGCATTGGCTGTATCGAACAGTACGACTCACCTCCGTAACGGAAACGAATATCAAAACTCTTCCAAGAGCTCGGTGCCGCACGGATGAAGGTGCATATGGATGGAAGATATTCAGCCGAGGGATAGTAAATGTGGAGCTCACGGAGAGAGTCGACATAGATTGATCGTAGGTCTCCCCGGTGAAAGAGTGATTCGACGATAGATTCATTGAAGAATGTCCCATATAACGATATCCTCTTGATCGTCGGAAATTCGAAAGACTCGGAACTTAGGTCTTCCGATATGCTGTGACAGCTAAAAAACACGTTTTTCAAATCGAGATCTGTCAGTCCGGGCAGATGGGAGATAAGGGAGTGGAGGTGCGATGGGTCTTGAAAGAAGATGAGCATGAGAGAAAGGGAGGCTAGGTTTGGCAGAGAGGAAAGGAATGAGGTAATGGAAGATACTGGTAGGTCTTGCACATCATGGGCGACGCTTTGGAGCTTTACTTCCTTTATGTATTCGACAACCCTTTTGAAGGAAGGATCCCCGGGATCGATGTTCAGGGCTCCGTTGAATTTTAACCCTAGTGTGTGGAAGAGATGTACCCGCGTCCGAGGGCAGAACAGCCGACAAACGAAAGAACAGGCGAGCAGGGTGTCCTTGTCATCCCAGAGACAGTCGATGATTGCATCGATGATTTCTGGTGGGATGTAATCTGTGACCTGCGATTTGCGTTAAGAGAGAGGAAGGGATGTTAATGGATCTGATAAAACTTGCAGGGTTTTGAGTCGCCGTCGTCATGCTTGCGCACGCCCGTTCAATCAGATTTTTTGTCTGGGGGGGACCCGGGGAACAGCGCCGACTCAGACGACACGCTGAATTCCCGAGAAGTAGAGACCGGCCACCTTCAAGTTGAAAATAGCAAACGAGAAGAAACGAGAAAAAAAGCCAAAAAAATCAACTCCAAAGGTGAGTTACGTTCCCCTTTGAAATTCAAATAGCTTCCGCGGCTCGGCGCTTGCTGATCGCGTGCTCAGAATTGGGAAGAGGGGAGTCTACTCCTCACCTTGGGGACCCATGCGCTTAAACACTGTTCTTTCCATGGTAAATGACATACATTAATGATCAGATTTTTCACAGCGGCCCTGCTATATACACTCATACCACTACGCCTTTCTCTTCTTCAGAAACTCGGTGAAGCGTTTGTCGGTGGCGAAGTACCCATTGAAACGGAGACCAACATGCATGCCTGCCGCCTCCATTTCTCGCAGTCACTTCATCTGAAATGATGACGTCCTGGCTAGGGACATCTCCATCGCCCCTCTCGGTCTCTATCATACGCATTCTGAAATTTCTAGGACATCGAGGACACCTTGACGGAGCCATTTTGAGAAGGCGCTCATCCTGGGAAGACGGACACACTGTCAGGCGTACGCAGCACCAAATCTTGAAGGTTTGGGAGGATACCAGGTTCGCCCTCCTCCTCGAATGTCAACTCTCAAACCACATTCACCGGCGTACCGGTTAATAGTGAGTGGTAGGGAAACGATCGCAAATGTCACTGAGCGCCACACAGAATGGAGTAGCCTGAGATAAGCGGGATCGACTTCTGGGTTATTTAGGCTGCTTGAGAACTCTTCGTAGAGGAATAATTGGCCCTCCTCCAAGTTCGGCATGATACACCGGTCCAGAGTAGAGGGGATTTTGCCACTCAATGTCAGTGTTCGGACATTGTTATTGATGAAGACGGGAAAGAGGTGTGCATCAAGTGGTGCAGATGATTGGACAATATCTTCCGGACGTGAAAAGTACGTCCTCCAATGCACTCGCCTCCTTCACGCAGGCGTAAAAAATCTGGATTTGCGTTTTCTGGCTCATCGATGGTTGGTCAGCTGAGAAAGAACTAGTACTGCTCGTGAGAGTTCCCGGCCACTGGACAATATGCCCGGAGAAGGCGAGGCGCTGGAGGAGGGGAGCAGACGAAAACATGCGTAAGAGGTGCGTGTGGGCAAGACTATGGCTGTGAATCATCAAATAGAGAGAGAGAGAGAGAGAGAGCGTAACAGCGGTAAATGACTGGAGAAGTCTTGAAGGGCTGATGCTGGTCCGCAGATGGTAAGGGTTCACATGAGACCACCGACGTGAATGGAGAACAATGCCCTCTGAAACAACATCTCCATCATCTCTGGTACAAAGATGCTTTCGCTCAGTATCATAGGGATGGATCATGGCAATGTAGATTCGAAGTGGTAAACTCCTGGACAGGGAGAGCAGATTTCTGAAGTAGACGGCGTTTACCGGGTAGGCAATCTGAACGACACTTGCTCGTGACGGATACGTCTGTCCACAGGGAAGGAAGGGGAGGAACGAGAAAGGTCTCTCCAGGTGACAGATATAACCGAGCAGCCAAGATACGGCCGTCAAGTCAAGTCAAGTCTGGAGCTGCACTTTTGTAGCAATAGACAACTGAAAGATATGTAGCTAAGACATCGTTCGGAAGACGTCGAACAGGTGCAAACATGGATTTGTGATTTTTGAGATCCTGCACGGGTAAGATCTTGTTCGTACTGGGAGACGGGCGATGTGCGATGCGGATGAGGCTCGTCAATGGCGGGCAGCGCGAGGCGACATATATGTTCCATTACTGAGGCCAACGTCAGAACTGCCCCGTGCGGAGGAACGTCACAGCATCGACGCACATGATACGTGGCCCTACAGCCGTATTCGTAACCGAGGAATTCCTCAGAACAGTATATGAGATATACTGGGGGCGGGTGATAGCGGAGACAAGACGAGCTGTCCGATTCCATTGATAACACAGACTGTCGAGGGCCGCCAGTAAACTCAATAGCTATAGAAGAAGTCAGAATGAAGAAGCATCTCCTCCCGAGAAAGGCATACGTACCTGCGTGAAAATTTTCAGAATTCTGTGGGGACCGCGGCTAGAGGTAACGAGTAAGGTGGGATTCAGGACGCACGTGTAGGATTAGCCCATTTGCTTGCTATTCCCGTCTCCTTTTCCTATGAAGCCGCAGAACAATAGATAGGAATATGCACGCACAAGCTTTTTGGGTATTCATAATTCACACCGATGGCGGATTAACCTTGGAGTGATGCGCTCCGAAGATTATAGAACACCATCCTCGTGCAGTCAGCCAAGAATTGAGGGGGAAGGAAGGAATCCACAACCATGGCTGAAGAGCCCGCTTTCTCCAGCCTCTCGTAGGCGGATGGATATGTCGGTCCTGCGGCATTAGTAACTATCTGTCGCAGGATCACCTCCATGTCAGATCTTCGGTTAGTCCTTGAAACATCCGGCTTCTGCCAAGACCCTCTATTCCTTCGTCACATCTGGGCTACCCAATAATTCCATGACTCTGTCCCAAGATGGCATCGAAAGAGTCCCGAAAAACGCGTCCCAGAAATTCTGGTTTAAATGTACCTGATTCCGAAAACGAAATAGTGCTCCATTCAAGTACCTATCCGCATTGCCTTGAAAATATTTGACCTGATTGGCCCGCTCTCGAAAATTTGATGGACAGAAATAAGCGGTCAGAGAGGGAAGCCGCATCTTGAACCGAAGACAACTAGTCAAAATAATTATTAAGCTTAGAGGACAGAGTACCCCCCCGCCATCGAATATGACGCCTGCCAACTCCTCAAGCCAGTTAGGCAGGAACTCGCCAAAAAAAGCATCACTCACTGCTCGGATTTGCCGAAAAGGTTATAGACTCTTTTTTGGCGAAGAAAAGTTCGTTTCCGGGGGAAAAGGAAAGAGGAGGAGGAGAAAGTCAGACAAGAACCCACAAACGTTATTTTCCAGTGTCGCGAAGCTGAGGTCAAAGACGGTGGGGGAAGTCTGATGCCCAGACCCGAAGGCCTGCTTATATCCCCCTGTTACTTCATCCACCACCACATGCTAGGGGCCTGGCCTCATGCTAGGTCATGTCATGACATCGTTCTTGGATACAGGAAGGCATGCGGGAGGAAGAGAGGGCGATGGAAATTAGGCTTCCTGAATACGGGATCACCGTTAGCATTGGTAAGAGGTCAACATGAAACCCAAAGTTGGACGGTTAGACCAAGAGCAGCAGCGAAGCATCGTGTCTTTTTCATTCTGAGCATTCTCTCAAGTCCAATAGAAAAATTAGAAACTCTTCCGACGTCAGTCTAAACTCACAAATATGGGATTCCTGCGGAGAGAGTACAATGGGCGACAGACAAGCAGCTAGTGATTCATTTCAAACATCATCTTGATATTCGAAACCGAATAGAATACACAATCCGCAATGAAAACGACTAGTCAGAGATGTGTGGGTGAGGATAAGAAAGTCTGTCAAGATCCCAAAAAGAATGGAAGCAACTACTCCCCGCTCAGCGGACTCGGCCTCTTAGGCTGGGCAGCTCCAGGCGGCAGTGGAGGCAAGGGAGTGATAGCTCTAAATGGATCCTCCTCGATGCTCGGCTCGAGAGAATGCCTACTCGCCTCACGTGGAGGCGGCCACACCTCTTCGTGGAAAATGCTCCCCGAATCACCCCGGACTAGCGAGGTATTGGAGTACATCGACGGTTCGGACAGCAGGAAAGAAGAGTGAGAGACAGATTGAGGTGCCGACGCTGGCGTGTTCGGTTGATCCCTGTACCTCGTCGTATCCTCAAACTCGTCATCCAGCAGGCCAACGGCTCCAGCACCCTTGCCCTCCCGCCTGATCCGCTTGATGGTCTCCATGAACCCGATGCGCCGTTTCTGGGCGCGTTTGTACACGAAGACGGCAGCGAGGGCGAGGGCAGCAAGGACGACAGCGGTGGTGGTGATGCCGGCAATGAGTGCAGTACGGTTGATGCTGCTTGGACCTGAGTCGGAGTTGGAAGTGGCGAGAGCCGTAGGCATGTTGGTGGTATATGTGGTGAGCTGGCCGGAAATGGAGGTCACGATCGTAGTGAGAGACGTCGTGCTCAAGTTGGACGATGTCGTGAAGGACGGCGAAGAGGTGGTTGTCTGTGTTTCAAAGGTGGTGGACACTACTGAGGACGTCGTTGATGTGGACAGGACAGACGTCGTCGAGGTAACAGTAGCAGTAGTGGACGATGTGGACGGCATCACAGATGTCATGGAGAACGTCGAGCTCGATGTCGGCGTTGACGTTGCGACAGCAGAGGAGATACTGCTGCTACTACTGGTTGTTATGATTGACGTCGATGACGTGGAAGATATCGTCGAGGTCTCTGACGTTGAGCTCGTCGAGGTGTCACTCGTGGATGCCGCGTCGCTCGTAGTCGTTGGTGTTATCGACGACCCGCCACTTGATCCCGACCCCGCCGCACTCGAAACCACTCCAGCGCTATCCGTAACCGACACCTGTCCTTCGCCCGTAGAAGTTGCCTATATTTCATCAGCGCAATCCATTGGGTGTCTTTTCATCAGGACATACGGAGGTGGACTGGCTGGTGCCGGATTCGCTCGCAGGTCCCTGACGAGGGCGCAGTTGGCGCTTAAGAGCCATTAAAGTCGCGTTGAAGGATCGAGATAGGCATGCACTACGGCAACAAGGGGAGAAACAAGTGGAAGAAGGAACAAACAATGAAAACGAGGCTCGTCGGATCGACTGTCACACGGCATTTGCCGCAGTGTCGCGACACTCGGATTTTGTCTTTACTCCAAATGACGACGAGCCGAGAAGGGTCGGGGAATGTCTGAAAAGCAAGAAGAGAAGCAATCATTCAAACGTTGTACATTGCAAGACAACAGACAACGGGTGCAGAAGCAGAGGCAACGATAATTTGATAATTCGAGCCCATTCCATTCGAAGACGAAGCACCCACCATGAACAGGAGAAACACACCATGGTAAGCAAGCAGTACGTCAATCTCTCGTGTACAAAGACGCTGTCGTCCTGTTTCGAAATTCGGATGTTGGTAAAAAACGACTATATGCAAGTAGATTGGCCATCTTGGGATGGTTGATACCATCTATTCGGTATAGGCAATTTTGATTGAAAGATCGGTCCTAATATATAGTCTAAAGTAAAAAGCTGAGCAGAGAATCGTGACAAGTACTTGGAGACTCACTGATACCCGAACATAGTACTCTGACCATTAAGATGCGACTTTTATTGCCGCCAAGATTTCATAGCGTCAAAAAGCAGAACGTAGCGCTGGACCAAGACAGAAACGGAGACCTATTCGTTATCAACAGCACGCTATTGGCATTGGCAAAGACAGATGAACAGGTACGCCCACCACCTTTTCAATAGATTTCGAACTTTGACGGTGATGGCGAAAGGGAACGCGTGATTTGTTTGTTGCCGCCGTGGGCCAAATAACTCTTCTTCATCGACCACGACGACCTCAACCCTTTTTGCGTATGCTTCTCTCAGGACGACACCTTATTGTATTCATCATCTCTCCTTCACCGGCGAAATAAAGGTCTGTCAGACTAGCTTTCACCGCTTCGTCAGTCCGACGACTCGCACGTTTCAATTGGGTCATTATTCAAGTCTACCTTGTGGATATAAAATATATCCTGTCCTTTGTCTGTCGAGGTTCATGCCGAGGTAAGATGACTGGCACTTCCATGTCCTCCAGTCTGGAGTCGGTAACAATGCTGTTTTCTTGGTAAACCAGACGAACCAGGGACGCCGTTGTATCCGCAGAATAGATAGGGCGATATATCTTTCATGCAGAATTCGGTGCGTCTTGCTCGTAACTGTGTTTCAAGCCGATGTCACCAATCACAGGTACTTGAGATTCTTCTCGAGCTTCTGTAGCGACCTCAGTCATGTTCGTACGCCGGAATGTCAACTGACTTCAGCAAATTGGTCATGGCCCATAACAAACCATATAAATTATGTCTGATGCAAGTATATTGCCCAACCTGCCTTCTTCGTGTCCCTGGCCAAGAGTATCCTTTCGTTTCGATGGTCGCTAGGTCTCGTGAGAAAATGACTACGCCTTACTGAGAAGACATGCTCTAAGTTATGGTACACAACGTCGCGACCGTGACAGACAAGGCACTTGACTGTTGAGAACTGCCGACGTTGAAGGTTGAGCTCCTGGGATATCGCACCTCACCCTCCTTACCCGCTCAATCGAAATCTATGAGCATCACCTTCGAGTCGCGGGTAGTAAAAGATAACATTAGGCCGACGCAAGTCTCCAACCCTTGGCAATGAAGCCGTGCGACTGTTGCCCTGATCGGACTATACGCATCAGCCGGCCAGGCATCCAGAGGAGTCGACTGGGCGTTGCTCCCCCCGTCGATGATGTATTCCCATGACGACCATGCGCATGGGGCCCACGTACCATCCACCGCATTTACTACTGGCGCCACCCCCCCGCAGCACTTTCGACGCCATTGAAGAGGCCGCAAAAGAGCAGTCTGGGGTGCGCAGCGAGACACGGATGGGCATCAACACCATAGCGGTCAACGAATTTGACGATAAGCTTCCGCGGGTTGGAATCCCGACTCAGACGTGGTCTGCGCAAGGAAGATAACATTGGGTAGAACCACTCCCGAAGATACTCGAACTCGGTTCTGGTCTGCGAGTCGTGCTATCAGGGCCGCGGGAGGAGAGAAATCCGAGTGGCCGTTCCGGAAAGAGGAATTGATGATCAAAAACGCTGTGTACTTTGAACAAGTTAAAAGGCATGGGTGGTTGACAGTCTCCAGAGGATACCGGAGTTAAGTGTGTATGTTTGCTACTATCTAGACACCGCTATTGCGTTTTGGATATTGAATCAGTATATAGGATAAGACTCGTAAGAAAGATGGATCCCGATGCCCGAGAGCATAAGTAGTTTTGTTCAGTCACGTGAATATGATGTTCGGTCAGCGTCCCGAACGCGTTGAACTTGGACCATTGCCACTTACGACCACTGTCTTCCTCTCGACGGCTCTACAGCAACGATACGCATACAGAAAGCACCGACATGTCTGCATTCAACTCTGTAATCTCGTGTGCAGCAGAATGGCCCACTGAGATACAACACCTGGCGTGCTTACTTGACTCTCCAATTCCCCCACGACTTTCTAATGGCCCATTCCCAACTGTCTCTTCTAGAGCATCTCCTTTGCTCGAGGAGCTCGTAAATATTCTGGTATCTTCACCAGAACAACTCACCGAGTCACCCTCGGAAGTACTGGATATTTTGGATTTGGTGCTTTCGACCGTTGGTGCACTCCGAGCTCTGTCGTGCGCGTCGACGGACAATGCTACGCAGTCAACGATAGCGTTTTGGTCACTTCTGATACGGTCTCTGGCATTTGTCTGTTATGATAAGTCATATGCAATGTAAGTGCGATCAATGTAAGGCTAAATGTGCATACTGATGAAAATGGGGCGTAGGGAAGAGGTAGCTTTCGTCCGACCACGGTTATCGCACGTGCGAAGTTTCCTGGAGGACGGACATGCTTCATTGCTGATATCTCACGTCGTTGAAGATATTCAACGGCCAAGGCCTGTAGTGGAGAACGAAGCTTCGGGGCGCCTGTCTATCGGGACCGCGGAACGATCAAATGAACGATCGCAGGAAGAATACGAGTCTGAAACTTCATACGACGATTCATCATCCTCCGATAGTGACACCAGCTATGAACACACGGAGGCTTCGACGGATCTGACATCAGCCCAGTCATCCTACGTTCCCCTTGATGCCCACGTTCTCGCTTCTTGGCGACACCCGAACTCTGTTGTTCTCCCGTACCTTTGTGTCACCGATGAGGATGACATTTTCAGCCTAATGAGTGGTGTTCTTTATCAGCGATCTACTTGGGGAATTTCTGAGCCTGTTATTGGATTTATCCTGTCAAAAACAGGATTCGTGGGCCGAGTGGTGCTCGGTTGGCTTGACAAAGTGTGCGCGGACCCTGATGTTCTAGTGCGTTGGCTTCTTCTGACTCATTACCGCCACTGACAAAATTTGAATAGCCCCCAGTTCGTTTTGCGCATGCAGATGGGACGCGTACAGACTCCTTATTAGGGGTGTACGACCTCACCGACCCCCTCAGCGCTCTGAAATTTGCACAATTTATCATCAGCCTTCGTGCGCATGTCGAGGGAATCGTTGGCCAACGCGGAACTCCGACGTTCAAACGACTTGCGTGGAGATCAGATACTATCGATGATGACAGCTCCGGCCCCGAAGAACAATGGGAACAAAGGATTGTTTGTTGGCTAAATACGGTTGAAAGATGGTCGGCGTTTCTTCATCCGGCCTTGCCCTTCTCTCTCATCTACTTAACAGTGACACGAACCAAAAAGGACGTTCGGATCCTTCATCACCTAACTACTATTCATTTGCCATGGATGACTCTGAACGACCCGTTACGCGGGCTTCTTCCAAGGCCAGGTCTGCACACCGTCCGAGGCGCTCGATGTCTGCAGATAGTAAACGTGAACCTCCGCCAGCGGAGCCTGCTCGATTTGTACCCGACGTCAATCTCATGTACGTCCTCGAACGTTCCCAGGGAGCTACGGGTTCGCGGACGCCGTCGGATAGAGCGTCTGCTCAGCCCGATGAACGTGGACGACAAGAGTGAGGATCGACGGTTTCTCTGGAATTCCTTCTAACTGTTTTTCAGAAGGAAGACGGATGGTGGGTCTTCTGACAATGCAAAGACTAGTAAACGCTCGAAGAGCGCAGATGCATTGTCTTGTTCAGCGTATGTCTTGATTTTGACTGTTTCCAACTATGCATGCTGACGCTGGGTGGCTAGGTTGGGTGCAAAGTCCTTGGCCGGCATATCCCATTCCGCGAAGCTCTCATTTTCCAGTTATGCACATGATCGCCATATCACGAGTTTGACCAACGTACAGCTCAACGTAGATGGCTCGGAACTGAAAAAATGGAAGATGACCGCACTCGAGATCAACGAGATGCTCGAATTTTACACCAAAATGACAGAATATATGAAACCACCTATTACTGAGGTCAGCGTGTCTAGCCGCTACCGACTAACTGTATCGCTAAACTATCCTAGCACGAATTGCCTGTCGTCGACAAACGGGTTGAGGATGTGCGAACACACTTCTTCAAACAAGCAAATGCGTGCCCGGACGGCAAGAATACTCCTGAGCTCCCTCAAGACTTATGGAGTGTCATTTCTGGGTGTTTCTCGTCTCTTTTGTGGGCGTCAGTTGGCGGATACTCGAAGGAGCTGGGCGGTAAATCCCACAATGAAGCTGAAGCCCGCCACGAGTGGGATATTCTTCTCAATCTTGGTTTTGTGGACACCCAAGAGCTGGCCTCTGGAAGAGTAGTGTAAGTTCTTTCGAGAAATGACTGCGTATTCTGTATTCATTGGTATTCCAGTTTGGAAAGAGCGCTGTCGCTGTCCCGTAATGTCGCCGCAGATTTGGCAAAATCATCTGCTTAGTTCAATGGCAGACAATTCCAGGATGTTGCAGAGCAATCATACGATATCATTCTATCTGTTCAACGACTATTGCGTGACAGTCCCATCTCTTCTACGGAGGACAAGCTTCTCCGTCAGACTTTGCATGTTTCTCATGCTGCTGGACTCCATACATTGGCTGTCTCGGATCTCTTTGCTAATCCAGAAGCAGCGAAAACTGCTATTTTAAAGCGTGCTGGTGATGAACCAGAACTCGGCATTGTCGATGCGATCCTCACAATACCACTAGACCACGTCCGGAAAACGTCGGAACCGCTTGTTCGTATCACAGAAACCCGCGAAACTGTCAATGCCGCTCGGACACTCAATCCAGATAATATTGTTGAGCCTGACGGTGTTGCGGAACCTGACGAGCCGTCGTCAAAGGCGAGAAAGGGTCACGCTAAAAAGTCTAGTGGATCTGGACCTCCTTCGGTACGAACGAGGTCGATGTCCGCTCGAATGGTTGCAATCGAGGAAGAGCGGGAAGCAGCTACTCAAGGATGTCTCAGTGACGAAGCGAAGAGGGCCGATGACAAGAAAAACGACACACCAAAGACGAATACGGAAGACCTAACACATCCATTGGCGGTGACATGCTCAGAGACGAAATCAGCACCCAAGATGGTCTTCCGGCCTGGAGCGGTGATGAACGTCAAGGAGCTCCTCACGAAACTTCTGTTGGCTGTTCTACTCGTCGAGTACAAGAAGCGCACTCAGACTTACGCGAAGGCGCTTGTGCAGGCGAAAATATACTTGGAAGCTTCGGTTAGGTATCTTGCAAGTCTGGGAGTCACGAAACAAGGTGTTTTCGCGTTAGCTACAGATGGTGTCGAAGGAGCCGTGCTGATGGCTTGGTGTTCGAGAGATTCCGAGGCAAGTTCTTTTCTCCGGCTCGGTACCGTGCCTGTATTCATCTCGTTTTACTAGACCGTCCATATCGTCGAATGCAATGTGCGGACATTCAACATCTCCTCGCCCATAGAGGCTTACCACTTCGTGACGGTCCTTTTACGTCTGCGTCGGTATGGTGATACTACCCTGAAGGACGCGGTTGAGAAGGCATTAAAAGCAGGTGACTTCCAACAAAAGAGCTGGAGCAAAACGGCGCAGTATGCAAGGATGCAATGAGGTTAGATGAGATTTATTGCACATGCTTTCTACCTGCTATCGAAGATTTGCTATCTAACTGATGTACTTGAGATAGATATATTTGAACCGTTCTCTTAAATTAACACATCTGAGCACGTTTCAGCAAATCGACATGGATAAATTAAAGCACATTATGCTGAAATTTTAAGCCTCAGCGTTCGAACTTGAATGTGTTTGGGGCTGCAAACCAAGGCGCATGGATTCGTAGTCGGTATTGCCTGTTCAAGTTGTTCTCGACAAGGTTCTGCCTCAATATCCGATCACAGCTGGTGCATGACTCTCGTTTTGAAGAACAGACACCGAGATAGGGGGATGGTCACGGATGGGCTAATGGAAGGAGAAAGAGATGCAGGGAAAGATTAATGGAGGGTCTGATATGACGGATTTTGAGAACACACGTGGGCCTCTGGTTTTAATGTTTCCCTCATGTGACTCATCGATTGTTATACCAGGATGTGTAGGTTACTATTAAAGCTCAAGCTAGACGAGTGGTCAGGAACCTAGACGTGGTTCGCTCTTACCCCCGGTTTTGTCTTTGCTGCATACTGACATCTCAGTAGAACTGGTCGCGGGTTGCGAACTTCGACGTAGGAAAATTAATGCTAGAAACTACTTTGGCGACTGTATGCCTGGATAACTATATGCGCCTAGTTTATCTCTTCTTTGTCTAAGGCTACATCATTCATCGGCGTTTTCATGAGCGGCGTCAAAGCAACAATAGCGACCATGGGGCCTATCTTCCTGTCCAATTTTAATGGATACTAGAGGAAGACATGTCACTCCAAGTGAAGTTTGGACGCTTGATGGCAATCTTGATACTAGCCGACTCCTCATGCCAGCGCTCCAGCGTACTCAGGGGGCTGCGTTTTAAACATTATCGGCACTATTCATGGCAGCCAATACTTAATTTCTCTAGTACGAAGTATTATGTGGATCTTCTCAATGTTTGTCTTTTCTTATCCGGTGCAGATATCATCATCAAAAGCTCATCTGTATTCGAGAATAGCATGAACATTAACTGCTTTTGTGCTTGCTGGAAAATATTCTGCTAAACCTCTGAGAAGTTGAGAGAGGCGCCGCTAAATCGGTAGGTGTAGCTTCATCACGTTTTATGCATCGTCACTCATTATCAAGCTAGTCTGTTTCTTCAATCAGTGATTCAGGGCCAGAGATATAGATGGCCATTTTGCGGTGAATCAATTCTTGCTGGTGGGTACTTATTGATCCTCGGCCCTACGACTGCGGCGATCTCCCATATTACCAATACGATTCTTCGCTGCAAGGCTGACAATGCCCTGGTGGAACAAGGCGATTTCTTTAACAAATACTTCCTTCGCGCATGTAAATGGCTCTCGCATATGATGTCGCCGCCATTGAAGCGGTCGCTTTCAGTTAGAAAGAATCGACGGCGAACACCTTCGACGTCACCCGATTCCTCTAGACCTTGGTTCAATAATATCCAAGAAATGATGAAGGACGACTTGATTGAATCTCCAATGAATCACTCGGAGGCGAAACGGAGCGTCAGCGTTACTCTCATCGTGATCAATCGTTACATTATCTGACGATATCGACTTGAGGCTCTGATTCGTGACAATTTTCGATGCTTATTATCTGGAGCGGTGGACATGTCCTCTTACTTGAAAAACGAGGAGATCAAAGCCCAAGTGCTTGCCCAATCATTGATGGTTCATGAGACACGCTGTAGCCACATCTTCTCTAAGTCCATTTACCCTTCCCTTTCCGACGACGCCATGGTGTTTTTCAAAAGTTTCTCGTTGCTGTCGGACGCTGACCTTATTCGAAGGTCGACTGCACAAACCTGGACCATCATCAAGGACTTCGGTCACTCAGAAATCCAAGATGAACTAGGCAGACTGCTTGGAGAAGATGGAGCAAGACAAGGAAGAGCATTTTCTAGCTACAAGTGGAGAGTCTGCAGGTATGCTGGCGACATGCCTCTATGATATCAGTTTTTCGCATGGACCCACCGGAGTGCGATAGTCTCACCATCGGTGCATATGTCCTGTGTACATGCACGCTGGTACAGCATTCTTTATATATGTACAGGTGCAGAGCTATTAGGAGAATCGTCAATGTAGTACCTTAAGCAGTCGATGAAATAACTCACAAGGTCCTGAATAGGAGCGCTCCTTGGTGGCATCAAGTCTGAATGGCCGACTCAATGCCTCCGCCTTGGAAAGCAATATCGAATATGCTTTGTCCTCCTCGGAACAAACGAGGATGCTCTCCCGCTGGATGTCTCCATCCTGATCGAGCCATGTGCGTATCACGATAATATTGAAGTCACCTCCGAGTCACTGCGACATATCCTTTGCAGAATAAGCCGCAATTGAAGTGCCATTACTTGCATCTGGGTGCAACCGAGGTCGAGTGGGAAAGAATATCAAAAAGTCCTGGATGTTGGTGGGATAGTCGACATACATGGTCCGAGGAGGAGCATCATGGCGGTTTGCTGGTAAGATAGGGCTCGGAGCTAAAGGACGCTGTTCACTGCTTCTCGATCACGTGTGTATTTCCAAGCGCGCCGCGACAGGTGTCCTCTGCGAGCACACAGTTATTTAGTTCCTCTGTATAGTTAATTACCACCTTGTCGAGTCACATTGGTGGTAGAAATTCCTAGATGAGGATTGTGTATGGTACTCCGAAGATATAATCGTCCCCGCTGCATCGTCAGGACTCTTTCACCTATTTTCCTTCCTTTACTTAGCCTGCTTAGTATGGCTCAGGACGTTGCTTCACAAAAAAAATGTATTCCAAAGGACTTGGAGATCTGGAGAATCGATAACAAGTCATCGACATACTGATGACGCCGGTCTCGCATCGTTTGGCTAATCCGAGTCTGGGTGGTACCATCGATATACCGATTTCGCACCTTGTTCTCGCATATGGGGCTCCTTTTGTAAAAGGTTTTGTACCATTGATATGCAGGCTACATGTCCAGCCCTATAATTTGCAAATTCTGCATAACACACTAGAATATGCTAGTAACTGAGAATCATTAGCCAGTAGAGGACTATGGCTGAGGCTCCGAGCTGATAGTCATGCTAGTCACCAATACTAAGTCCAAAAGAGACTTTGTAAAATAACATGGCCTAAGGATAAAAATCCTAAGTCAGGTTTGAACTTAGAAAAGTTCAGCACCACACCTTGGAAAATACTAAGTCCAAGTTGGACTTAGAAATAGTACCTCAAATGG
>NW_025064933.1:0-28559 GCF_019112545.1 Guyanagaster necrorhizus
CGCGCATGTCGCAGTTGCTGCACTTATTCTCTTCCGGGCGATGACTGTGCCCACTGTTCCTTTACTAGCTGACATCGGCTAGCTGGCCTCGCCAGGTCTACTCGCTTTCTTATCTCTCCGGTGACATTTCTGACAGCGGTAAACTGTTCTGGACCCCCAGGGTTATCTCACATGTCTGGAGTCAGCCACAATAGTTATGTTCTCTTCTCTAGTGTCTCAACATTCTCTCCGGCACATGAAACGCACCGCTTCTGGCCTGGCATATATTAATTAACTTTCCCAATATAGTATATGTCATACCGCGGTATGATGCGGAGTCCCTCGCTGTGTTAAGCACGCTAAAGCACCGTTAGTATGTGTGCGAGTCTCTGAGCAGCACATGTGCTATTCATCTCTGAGCATAATATTCCTCTACTTATCTCCTTGTTACCATTATTGCATCTCTCTGTTCAGCACCCAGTTATTCAGATACCTTTCTTAGGGTCCTGGATCTCTGTTCTCAAGCATGTTCCATCAGTGCATCATTGATCAATGGGATCAGAATTGCTGATCATGTTTCGATCATATTCTTTTTATTTTTAGCATGTCCTCTCATGATAGTATTGGCACATTTAGGGCCAAGTGCTGAGACCTCACATGCAGCCTAACCCCTCTGGTATTAGTCTGTTACTAGGCCATGCACTCTGCTTATTGTTACTTCAGTTTAGCATTATGATAGCTAGGTTTCTGTGCGCTCTAGTCCTATTTTCTGTTACATGCTTACTGGACTGGAATGCAGTCCATGTATTTGCAATTTTCGCAATTTTACATGCCTGAACATGGAGAGGGCATGTCAACGGCTCTCACTGGTATACCCCAGCTTCGAGCTAAAGTTTATTCACACCACATTCATTCTCAAGCCTACTTGCCTATGCTTTGACAGCACCAAGTATTGATATCACTGGACTTGATCATTATATCCAAGCACAAGGTATCGATCATTTATCATGTGTTACTGGTCACATGCAACTTGGGTCTAACACAACCAAGTGGTGAAATTCACTCTTCAAACAATGGCCCAACCTGATGAGGGTGCTACCTAAGAATGCTGTCATCCTGCAATGCTGCTCTGACCTATTACAAAAACCCTGTCCCTTCAAGGGCACTTCTGATGACATTGACAGATTTCTGATTAATTGCAAACAATATTTTAAGGTTTACATTGCATTCCTTAAAACCAATATGAACTGCATAGTCTTTGCCTTCTTATGTCTTGAGAACAAGGCTAAGACATAGTGGATCTTGATTTCCTCTAACTTCTTCTCTATGATCCAACAACACTACCAGCTACCATCTTGGCTAGTCTTTAAACAAATACTTAATAACAAGTTCATTGACCTGATGGTATAAGAAGTTCATAAATTAAAGATCAAAGAATACAAGATAGGCAATAAGTCAGCTACTAAATACTTTGACAAGCTAGAGCAACTCACAAAGCTTGCCAGAATTCAGGACAATATCAACAATGATGAGTGAATGATCAAAGCACTCAAGCAAGGAGCACTATCATCCTATATCAAGATGATGTCAGACATTGGAATGAATGTGCTGAAGGGATATGACATGTGGAAGGAATGAATCATTGACATGTACAAAGAGCAGCAGAGGCAAAAGACAGAGCAATCCAACCTACAGGAGTACTACAAATCAAGCTAGCCACAGACTTCAAAGCTCAGAAATCAGTCTGGGACTAATAAATCAAGTACTTTGATAATGAGCACTTTCTTCTATAGAACACAGAAGACAGACACAGGAACCACATACACTGGAGGCAAAAAACTAATGGATATAGACCAGTTGAAGAAGGAGGGCAAATACTTTAATTATGGCCAGAAGGGCCATATGTTGCAAGATTGTCCAAAGAAGAAATGCATGTGGAAGAACATATGAGTGCAGATTGCTAAGCTACAGAAGGAAGATGAAGAACTTGGCAAAGAAACAAAGATAGAGAAGATAAAAGATAGGGCCAACTAGCACATAATTCTATTAGATCAGCCAAAGGACTTCATGGTATACAACAAACAGCTGCTGAGCAGACTGATAGTACTTATATAGTTACCTCTATATTTAAATTATACATGCATTCAAATATATCTGAATCCTTTATCACTGCATATATCATCAATAAATCACCAAAAAATAAAGCCCAACTGCCTATAGGCCAAACAGAGAGAGACTCCCATCAAGTGGCTCAAACCATTCAATACCAAATGGACTTGGAGGACTATCAAAGATGCTAGGACAGAAGAGAAAGCTAAGGCTGTACTCAAGAATTGAGTATATAAGACTCAGGCTGAAAAAGTCATCAATAAGATAATTGATGAGATGAAGAAGGCAGAGTGATGTTGGGCCTTAGAATGGCTTGACAAGCTCCAAGACCCTAGGAGATATGTCAGGAGAACCAAGACAATGGGACAGGACTTGAACATAAAAGCCCAGATTGAGACCCTCACCAATCAGTCTATCCATGCTATTATAGTGCTAATTGATAGCAGCTGTACTGGTAACTCTATAAATCATGCTTTCATCAGCAAGCACAATCTCCCAATCTAGGTCACAGCTGCTCCTATACCAGTTTACAATACAGATGGAACCAAAAACTAAGCTGGTTCAATAATAGAGTTCATCAAGTTATGTCTTACTATTAGTAGTCATTCTAAACAGATCAACCTGGCAGTCACTAACTTTGGAACCAAAAAAATCTTCTTAGGCTATGACTGGTTGATCTGGTATAATCTCTTGGTAAATTGAAAAACTGAGCAAATCATATTCACATATTGCAAATATTGAAAAATCCCCTTTGAACTACTCAATGAGGATCTCAAAGACAGATGGGATGAAGCAATAGAGAATGGCAAGACAATACTCACTGTCAATATACAACAAGTGTTACATATCTGAGCAGTGCACTACACTAATGACCTGGCTGCAAAAGCCAATGAAGGAAAGGAAGAGAGAACATTTGAAGAAATAGTTTCCAAGTGAGCCTGAGATTACCAGGATCTATTCAACAAAGAGATTTTTGATGAACTTCCTGAATCAAAGCTATAGAATCATGCAATTGAGCTCATTCTGAATGCCAATGCAAATCTTGATTGCAAAATATATCCTCTCAGTAATCATGAAGAACAGGAACTAGATAAGTTTCTGGATAAGAACCTTTCCAGTGGCTGAATCCAACTCTCAAAATTCCTGATGGCCTCTCAATTCTTCTTCATCAAGAAGGAGAATGGAAAACTCTGACTGGTCTAGAATTACCAGAAACTAAATAAAATGACAATCAAAAATTGTTATTCTCTTCCACTTATCTTAGAGTTAATAGACAAACTCCATGGAGTCCAGTACTACACTAAACTAGATGTCAGATGGGGCTACAATAATGTGCAGATCAAGGAGAGAGATGAATGGAAGGCAGCCTTCTGAACCAACTGAGGGTTATTTGAACTCACAATGATATTCTTCAGGCTAACAAATTTATCAGCAACCTTTCAATAGATGATGAATGATATCTTTAGAGATCTCATCACCACTGAAAAAGTCATCATCTATCTCAACAACATCCTCATTATGTCTAAGGACCACACTGAACACTGGAAGCTGGTTTGACAAATACTCAAACTTATGAGAAAGCATAAACTCTTCCTTAAAGCAGAAAAGTGTGAGTTCAAGGTACTAGAGATGGAATACTTAGAAGTAATAATCAGTGAAGAAAGTATTCAGATAGACCTAGTCAAGATGGCTGGTTTTAGGCAAAAAGAAGGAACTACACTCATTTTTAGGGTTCACCAACTTTATTAGACTCAAGCTGCATATGATTTTAGATATGTGATAAACTGATATCACTTCGCACTTTGAGTGAAGCATCAGAGTCTACTAGTGTAAATATAGATCATAATATGACAAGGCTTTTAATGATTGGCTTAAGAGTAGAATAGTATAAATAAACTTTAGCTCAAAGCTGAGGTTGTACCAGTGAGGGCTATTCTACTTATATACATATTATAGTATTTTTATAAATACTGCTGCTTATTATGTTTGTGCTGGCAATTATGCTTATTGTTCTTGAGCATCACTACTGTCTACAATAGTGTTGTTGTGTGTCATCAGACAACACTGTTGCATCAAAAGACAATGACCAATTGGGCTTGTTGTGATGACTAATTCAATCCCACAGTCTTAAGCACTGATCTAGATGCTCTGACTAAGCATAAATAGGAGTTAATCCCATTAAAAGAAAAGAAAATAAGTGAAAATCATAATATTACCCCCTCCTTAAAACTATCATCCTGATGGCTCAATTTAGAGATAGTTCATAGTCATGAATAGCATCTGCTGCATTCATTCATTTCTCATTGACCCATTGGTTTGATTCAGGACCATAGCTGTTTCAGCTAACTAAGTAGTCAACTGTTGTGGTCATACTCCTGCTTCATGCTTTGACTTTGCAGAGCTTGTGGTTCAATATTCTGTTGATTTTATAAAGCTCCTCACTGTTGATTAAGTCTGGGGGAGGAGATGGGGGCTGTTTCTGAATTGGAAAGGTCAGTGTAATGTATGGCATCAGTAATGATTTGTTAAAGATGTCATGGATTTTCCAATGTGCTGGCAGGTGAAACCAGTACATGGAGGTGCTAATCTTAGCCAGTATTAGAAATAGGCCTGTGCATTTATCAGAAAGTTTTTATTTAGGGCAAGATAGGTGAAGGTTGGTGGTGTCCAACCAAACCTTATCATTGATAGTGTAATTATGTGCTGGCTGATAGTGTTTGCCATACTGTTTTTTCATAGTAGAGGCTGCCTTCTCAAGAGAGGTATAGGTTTCATTATGTATTTTTGCCATTGTCATGGCAAAGTTGAATGAGGCTAGTGTGGTAGTGTAAGAGCATGTTGTTTGAGCAATGTTAGGATGTCATCTGTAATTTATGAAGAATGGTGTTTGGCCTATTGCTGAGTGGATGCAGTTGTTGTGTTGAAATGCAGCAAGGACTAGCCATTCCACCCAATCATTCTGTCAGTAGTTTATAAAGAGGCACAGATACTTTTTGATTTCTTAGTTAGCATGCTCTGTCTGTCCATCAGTTTGAGGGTGATATGCTGTAGATGCATTCTGGCAAATATTGAAGAGTTTATATAGGTTGTTCAGGAACTTGGAGATGAACTGTGGGCCTTGATCAGAGATGATAATCTGAGGCATTTCATACTTAGTGTAGATCTCATCATATAGGATTTTTGTCTATTCCTCAGATGTTAATTCTGTCAAACATGTGACTGAGACAATTACCTTTGAAAACCTGTCAACAACAATGATGATTACATTATAGCCATTGCAGTCAGATAGCCCTGTGATCATGTCAACTGATATGTGTGTCCACAGTGACTGAGAGACCTTGTTGGGATGCAACAGTGCTGCTTGAGCTTGGATCATGAATTTTTCTCTTTGATAGATTTTACACCCTTTTACATAGCATTTGATATCCTGTCTCATCTTTGGCCACCAGTATTTGCATAAAACTAATTCTTTGGTTTTTGCAACTTCTGGATCCCCCCTTGTTGCATAATCATAGCATATGGTGATGATTTCACTCTAAAGTTCCTGATCATATGAAATGTAGATCCACCTATTACAGCAGATCAGTCTGTCCTTCTTTGTTATTCCCTGCTCATGATTTAGGGATGAGCCCACATGCTGATTCTATTTACCAGTGTTCCTAGTCACACTTTTGATCTGCATATAGATCTTCTCTTCCATTGGCATTATCATAGCATAGAAGTGTTCAAGTTTTAGCAGTGTGACTCTCTTGTTGTTATGATCTTCTTGATTATGATCAGCCCACCTGCTCAACAGGTTGGCCTTCTTATTTGCTGTATCCACCTTATAGTATAGAGTGTACAGATACTGACTCAGTTTCATCATCTATTAGACTTATCATCTGTTTAGCTTTTGAAGTTGCTGGAAATACTAAAGGTTTTGATGGTCAGTCCAGATCTCAAAGGTCTTGGTGATGCTGATGAGATAATATCACTATTTCTCTAGGGTGAGTATTATAGCAAGCAACTCCTTGTCATAGATTTTATAGTTTTGCTTAGTCACTGTTAGGGCCTTGGAGAGAAAGATGACTGGTCACTATTTCCCATCTTGTTTCTGAGACAGAACAGCCCCTATTGCACCCTCACTTGAATCAGTCTCTACTCAGAACTGGTTATTCTGATTCAGAATGGCTAATACTATATCCTCTGCTAGCTGCTGTTTTAGATCATCAAAAGCTATTTGCTGTGATAGTTATCATGTCTATGGTGCATTACCAGTTAATTGCATCATTGGTCAGATGATCTTGCTATAGTCTTGGATAAACCAGTGATAGAAGTTTGTGAATCCTAAAAAAGATTGGAGTTCCTTTTTCTTCACTGGCTCCATCCATTTGATCACTCTGGCCACTTTGATAGGATCTATGCAGATGCTTCCTTTACTGATGATGACTCCAAAATACTCTGTTTTCAACACCTCAAACTTGCACTTCTCTGCTTTAAGGAACAATTTGTGCTTCCTCATCAAAGCTAGTATCTGTCATATTAGTGCTCTGTGTTTCTTCTTTGTTTTTGACATGATGAGAATATCATTGAGATAAATGGTCATCTTTTCCATGGCAATGAGATCTTTGAAGATGTCATTCATCATCTATTAAAAGGTGGCTGGTGAGTTTATTAGGCTGAAGAATATGACTGTTAGTTCAAACAGTCCTTGTGTTAGATCTAAATTGCATGTGACTATAAACACATGATAAACTGACATCACTTCACACTTTGAGTGGAATATCAGAGTTCACTGATTGTGAATAGTAGTCAATGTATGTCAAGGCCTTTGAATTTGGCTTGAGAGAAAGTGGTGTGATAATAAACTTTAGCTCAAAGCTGGGGTTACCAGTGAGAGCTAGTGGTCTTAAATACTGTATATGGTTTGCTAATAATACTACTACTTATTGTATGCTTCTGAGTCTATTGTGCTTGTTGCCCTAGAGCATTACTATCCTACATAAAAAGATGATTGTGCATTGTCAAGTATGTTGTTGCATTGAAAGACAATAACAGACTTAGCCAGTTGTGATGACTAAGCTTTGTCCCATAATCTTAGGCACTTGTCCTAGCACTCTGACTAAGCATCAAATAGGAGTAAAAATGGAAAAAGAAAGAAAATGAGAGAGAAATTGTAATATTACCCTCTCTTTAAGACCATCATCCCAATGGCTTAATTAAAGGATAATTCATAGTCACATATAGCATCATCCACCTGCACCTGCTTCTTGTTTACCCATTGGTTGGATTCAGGTCTATAGCCCTTTCAGCTGATCAGATAGTTGACTATAGTTGTCATTCCACCTCCTTTTGCTCTAACTTTCTGCAGTTTATAGTGTAAAATCTGATCGACTTTATAATCTTCCTTGTTATTAATAAGGTCAGAGGAAGGCAGTGGAGGCTGTTTCTGATTAGGGAATGCTGGTGCAATATATGGGGTTAATAACATCTTGTTAAAGACATCATGTATTTTCCAAGTTGGAGGAAGTTGCAGTTTATAGGCAATGGCCCCAACTTTAGAGATTATAGAGAAAGAGCTGGTGCATTTATTGGCTAACTTGCATTTTGGGCATGGGAGGTGAAGGTTGGTTGTATTGAGCTAGACTTTATCATTGATAGAATATGTGTGTGTAAATCAGCAGTGTGTATTGTATTGCCATGTTATTGTGGCTGCAGCCCATTCCAGAGTGACTTTGGTTTCTGTATAGATTTTTGCCATGATAGTGGCAAAGTCTGAGGATGCAGGGGTTGTGGTGTGGTGTTGCTTGGTCTGTGCAACATGTAGATGGTGACCATTGTTGATAAAGAATGGCATCTTTCCTGTCACTGAGTGAACCTGGTTATTGTGTTGAAAGGCAGCAAGAGATAATCATTCGACTCAGTCATCTTGTCAATAGTTAATGAATAAGTGAAGATATTTTTCCACCTCTTGGTTTGCACATTTTGTCTGTCTGTCAGTTTGGGGGTGATATATGGTTGATGCATTTCTTTTGATGTTTAAAAGGTGATAGAGGTTATCTAAGAATTTGAAGACAAATTGAGGTCTCCTGTCTGAGATAACCACTTGAGATATACCATATTTGGCATAAACTTCATTATGTAGGATCTTAGCCCATCCTTCAAAAGTCAACTCTGTTGAGCAGAGGATCAGAATGATTGCTTTCAAGAATCAATCAATAATGATGATGATTGTGTCATAAATATTACAGTCAGAGAGCTCAGTGATCATGTCAACAGAGATGTGGGTCCATAGTGTTGAAGGTATTTCATTCAGATAGAGTGGTGCAGCCCGAGCCTGCATTAATAATTTGCCTCATTGGCAGACTTTACATGCTTTGACATATATGATGATGTCATTGCCCATTTAAGCCATCAGTACTCTCATAGTACCAGTTCTTTGGTTTTAGTGATGCCCAGATGGCTGGCAGTGGCATGGTCATGACAGTTGGTGATGATCTCTCTATGCAGCTCTTGATCTCATAGAATATAGATTCACCCATCATAGTGAATTAGTTCCCCTTCCTTTATCATTTTCCATTCATGGTTGAGGGATAGGGCCACTTGCTGGTCCCATTTATGATTGTCTCAAGTCATGCTCTTGATATGCTCATGAATCTCCTCTTCTGTTGGCATTATTATGGTCTGAAAATGCTTGGGCTGTAATAGTGTCACTCCTTCATTATCAGCTCCTCCTTGATCATGGTCTGCATGTCAGCTGAGAAAATGAGCCTTTTTGTTTGCTATCTCTGCTTTATGATAGATTGTGTATTGGTATTGACTGAGTTCAGTCATTCATCTTGCCTGCTAATGGTTCAGTTTTTGTGGTTGCCAGAAGTATCAGAGGTTTTGATGATCTGTTCAGATCTCAAAAACTTTGACAGCCCTGATTAGATAATGTCACCATTCTTCTAGGGTGAGCATGATGGCAAGCAATTTCTTATCATAGATCTCATAGTTTCACTTAGTGATTATGAGTGCTTTTGACAGAAATGCAACAGGGCACTATCTCTTGTCTTATTCTTGGGATAAAACCACCCCAATTGCCCTCTCACTCGAGTCAGCCTCAATATGGAACTTTCCTCTCTGTGTGGGGATGGTGAGGATGATATCCTCAGCCAGACGTTGTTTGAGGTCATTAAAAGCAGCTTTCTGAGAGGGTTCCCAAACTCAGAGGGCATTGCCAGTTAACTGGGTCATTGGTCAGATGATCTTGCTGTAATCCTGAATAAAATATCAGTAGAAGTTTATAAACCTGAGGAATGACTGTAGCTCCTTTTTCTTGGTTGGTTCTGGCCATTCTGTCACCTCTGCTACTTTGATGGGATCCATCCTAATACTCTCTTCACTGATGATGACTCTGAGGTATTTGGTTTTGAGTATCTTGAATTCACATTTCTCCACTTTAAAGAACAGTTTGTACTTTCTCATAAGGGCCAATACTTGTCATACCAGCTTTCAATGCTCTTCCTTTCTTTCAGACATGATCAATATATTGTTGAGATAAATGGTGACCTTTCTCATGGAGATAAGGTCTTTGAAGATGTTGTTCATTATCCACTGGAAGGTTGCTAGAGAGTTAGTGAGTCTGAAGAACATGACTGTAGGCTCAAACAGTCCCTGATTTGTTCTGAATGTGGCTTTCCATTTATCGCCTTCTTTGATATGGATATTGTTGTAGCCTCACCAGATGTTGAGTTTGGTGTAATATTTAGTGTCTTGGAGCTTGTCTATTAATTCCAAAATCAGCAGAAGAGGGTAACAATTCTTGATCATCATCTCATTGAGCTTTTGATAGTTTTGGACTGGTCAGAGCTTGCCATCCTTCTTTTTGACAAAAAAGAATGGTGAAGCCATCAGAGATTTTGATGGCTGAATTTGTCCACTGGACAGATTCTTATCCAAGAATTTATCAAGCTCTTGTTGTTTATTGTTGCTAAGAGGATAAGTTTTGCAGTCCAGATTGGCATTGGCATTCAGGATCAGCTCAATCATGTGATCTCATAGCTTCAGTTCTGGTAACTCATCAAAACTTTCTTTTTCAAATAAATCCTTGAAGTCTCATGTCTATTCTAGCACTATTTCTTTAAAGGTTTTCTCCTCCTTGTGTTCATTGGCTTTGACAGCCAGATTATTAGCATGATGAATTGCCTGGATATATGCTTCACATTGGAGGTCGATGGCAAGGATGGTCTCTCTATCTTCCATCTCCTCATCTCATCAATCCTCTGGATCTTCATCAAGTAGCTTGAATGGGATTTTTTGACATTGATATCTTGCAAATGTGATCCTTCCAGTCTTTCAGCTGATTAGCAGGTTATAGCATATCAACCAGTCATGCTCAAGGAAGATTTTCTTGGTCCTAAGATCTGTGATGGCCAGATCAATTTGTTCAGAATAATCACCAATCATGAGTCGAAGCTCAACAAACTCAGTAATCAAACCAGCCTGATTTTTAGTTTCATCAGCATTATAAACTGGGATTGGAGCTGCAGTACCCCAGGTTGAAAGTTTGTGCTTATTGATAAAAGCACAATTGATTGAGCTTTCAGTGCAATCACTGTTGATTAGGGCAGTCACAGCATGAGTGGAGCAAGACATAAGCATTTCGATTTGGGCTTTGATAATTAGATCTTGCCCTAGAGTTCTGGATCATCAAATGAACTTTTGCAGCCCCCAAAGTTCACCAAGCCATTCTAGGGCTTGGAGTTGCTCAGCCTTCTTTATCTCTTTTATCATTTCATTGATTACTTCTTTAGCTCATATTTGATGGATCCAATTTTTAAGGATGCCTTTTGCCATGGCCTTGTTTTTAGCATCTTTGATGGCCCTCCAGGTCCATTTGGTGTCAAATGGTTTGAGCCAGGTGGTGGGACCTGCTGCCTCTGTTCAGCTCTGAAATGTTTGAGTTTTGTCTTGTTTTTGTGATTCCTTAGTGTGTAAGACTGATAACTGAGGTATATTCGAATGTGCATGTAAAGTATGCATAGGAGTAGCTACAGAAATACTATCAGTCTGACTAGCAGCTGTGGTTGGCACACCATGAAAGTCCTTGGCTGATTCAGTGGAATTGCTCATTGATTGGCCCTGTCTTTTACTTCCTCCACTTTGGTCTCTCTACCAAGTTTCTCATCTTCCTTTTGTAATTTGGCAATCCGAACCTGTATGTCTTCTTGGATCCACTTCTTCTTTGGGCAGTCCTTAGCCATATGGCCCTTCTGCCCACAGTTGAAGCACTTCTCGTCCTTCTTCATGTGATCAATATCCATTGGCTTTTCTGCTTTCATGTATATTGTTCTGGTCTCAGTCTTCTGTGTGCCATAGGTGGAGGCCATTGAGGGTCCTGACAATTTCCCAGCAGTTGTCTCCAATGATTTGGAATTGTTCAGAATTGATGGTATTGACTTCTTCATATAGTCTTGCAGAGTCAATTGTTCTGCTTTCTGCCTTTGTCACTCCTTGTACATCTTGATGATCCTCTCTTTCCACTCATTATAACCTACTGGCATCAGGGCTTTGATGCCAATTGCTGAAATCATCATAATATAGAAGAAGGAGACTTCTCACTTGAGAGCCTCAACCATTTGTCTATTATTGGCCATGTCATCCCATATTCCAGCGAGTTTGGCAAGGCATTCTAACTTGTTGAAGTAGTCAGTAGCTGCCTTATTGCCCATCTTGTATTCCTTGATCTTTTGTTTGTGTACTTCTTGTGCTGCTGGATCAATGAATTTATTATGGAGCATTTGTTTGAAGATGGGCCATGAGAGGTATCAGTAGTGCTCCTGAGTCAATAATCAGAAGGTTGGAGAAATAAGAATCCATCATGTCTTTGCTTTTTCCTCAAAGTAGGAGGCAGCAAAGACTACCTTGTTCATGTTGGTCCCCAGGTACTCAATGTAAACCTCAAAATACTGTTCACAATCAACAAGAAAGTAGTCTATGTCATCAGAAGCCCCTTTGAAGAGGTGGGGCTTCTGTAAGAGGTCTGAATGGCACTGGAGAACTGCTGCATCATAGAGCAAGATGCCCATTGGGTTGGGCCAGTCAGAGAACAGGCTGCCACCACTCTTGTGGCAGTCCAGAAAAGGAATGAAGCAAATTATCATCAGTGACAGAGCTCCCCCATGGTAGTTCTTTTTTTCAGATGATCATCCTATCCCAGATGGTAAACTCCAGTCATACTGCTTTGAGATCATCCAACATCAGTTCCTTTCTAGTGCTACTCCTGCTTGCTTCATTGGATGGAGGCTGAGCTTCTAACATTCAGCTTCCTTTGCCAGTCTATGGATTTTGGTATGAGATTGGTATTTCTTTGAGTTGGAGTTGGGATCATGACAGCCAAGTTGCTATTGATTGGGCTGAGGGGGCAGAGTATGAAAATGTACTTCAGATGAATAAAGCTGTGTATATGGCTCATTTCAGGGTGACAGGTGGTGTTTGTAACATTAGTTGCATCTGTTTTGGCATCTGATAGGCCAGCAGTTTCTGAACTTGGTCTTCAGGGTGTCTTTTGTTGTACTGGGTTGCAGCATAGTTGGTTGCTGCATGCCTTAAGATTTCTGTCCTTTTGTCAGTTGTAGCATGAAGATATAATTGTCCCATTTGCGATGCTACCCAGATAGCATCATGCCATAAAAAGTTTACTCCCCATAGATAGAACTCCTGGTACTCCTGCATTCTTGCCTCCTGTACTGTCCATTCCAGTTCTTTTTCATCAGTGTCCTTCTGTAATCTGTAAGCAAGCTCTCCACCAGCATGAGGTGGATCACTACTCTCAGTTTTCTCATCTTTCTTGTTCTCTCTATCCTCTCCTTCCTTGGAGAGAAAAATAGCAGGTGGATTGTAAAGACTCTCTGTGCCCTCTTGCAGTCATGCCATTGATCTGCTGTTCTAGCTGGGTATTAGGTCCAGCTGTGAGGCCCAAGACATCAGAGGCATCAAGGTAGGTGGAAGCTGGCTGACTTCTGAAATCAGAGTCATACCTGTTTCTCCCTGTCACTCTTGCTGCCTCTATTTGCTCATAATAGAGCTGAATGTTTCTTCGGTACCTGTCATTGAGGAGCTGCTCAACCACTTGACTCCTGAGGAAATCTTGGAGAGTCTAAGCTGAGATATAGGCAGTGCCAGGGACTCATAGTCCATAGTGTCCAAGAACAGACTCATTGTCTTCAAATGTGGTGTCTGCACTAGAGATCCTGTGGGGAGGGGAATATTGTGGGGTTGGGGGATGTAGAGTGGAATCGGTTGTGCTCAGCTCTCTGAAGATCAGGGTAGAGAGCAAGTGGTCAGCTCAGACTGAGATGAGTACAGATGTGATCTCAGGTCATAGTCCATATCAGTTGGAGATGTCAGCTCTGGCCAGTCAGTCTCTTTCAATCTCTCACTGCTGATCTCTGTGCTGGCAATCATACTCAGCTGCTCTCCTGGCCTGGCCTTGGAGGATGAAACACTCCTCAAGCTCACTTTGAGGTAGCTGAGAGATGTTCCACTACCTCTGTTCTTTTTGTCAGAGAGCTTCATTATAATTGAAGGGGATGTTAAGGTCCCATGCAGAAAAGAGCCAGTGAATGATCTTGTTCTGGTTTTCTCAAATTTGTCACTTATCATCAAGTTGATCTGAGAGTGACCTCCCCAGCCTACTGCTGATTCTGATCAAGTGGTGGTTAGAGGGGGCAGAGCTGTGAGACTGGCTTTGGGGTGTCAGGTGGCAGGATCTTGCAGTCATCCGAGTGGGACTGAGGGAATCTCAGGCACAGTTATCAATCTCAGAGGTTCAAGAGGTTCTGGAAGGGTCGAAAGAGAGAGACTGCTGAAAGAAGTCCTTTAGGAGGTCTTCATCTTCATGGTTGGAGATGGGGGAGGAGGCTGCCAAGGGTTCCTGAATCCTGTGAGGTGAGCATTGCTGTTTTCACTGGGTCAGAGAGAATACTCATGTCTTTCTTCTTCTTGATTGCCTCTCTGATGCATGCTGCTAGGCCTGGCTTCAGGTAGGGGGCTGGTTGAGGGCTGATGGAATGTTTGTCAGGATTCAGAGATGTCATGTAGTGGCAGATTGGAGGTTACATTATATAAGATTTGTTGAATATATTGAAACTTATTGTAGTGTCAGATAGCCTAGGCAGTTATTGAGTGATGTCTCCAGCACAGCTGGATGATCACAAGTAAGCCTAATAATGTTCCAATGATGGAGGATAGGAGTTCAAAAAACTCTCAATCAAAGTTCAGATCTGATGGAGTGACTGAGGGCATTCAGTTTCCTCCATACTATAGTGTGTGAGAAAGAGAAAGATGAAGCTTCAAGCTAATTGTTAGACCCAAGTTGCATGTGACTATAAACACATGATAAACTGACATCACTTCACACTTTGAGTGGAATGTCAGAGTTCACTGATTGTGAATAGTAGTCAATGTATGTCAAGGCCTTTGAATTTGGCTTGAGAGAAAGTGGTGTGATAATAAACTTTAGCTCAAAGCTGGGGTTACCAGTGAGAGCTAGTGGTCTTAAATACTGTATATGGTTTGCTAATAATACTACTACTTATTGTGTGCTTCTGAGTCTATTGTGCTTGTTGCCCTAGAGCATTACTATCCTACATAAAAAGATGATTGTGCATTGTCAAGTATGTTGTTGCATTGAAAGACAATAACAGACTTAGCCAGTTGTGATGACTAAGCTTTGTCCCATAATCTTAGGCACTTGTCCTAGCACTCTGACTAAGCATCAAATAGGAGTAAAAATGGAAAAAGAAAGAAAATAAGGAGGAAATCGTAACATCTTGATTGATTCTGAAGGTGGCCTTCTATTTGTCACCTTCTTTGATATGGACATTGTTGTAGCCCCACTGGATGTCCAACTTGGTATAGTATTTAGCTCCTCAGAGTTTGTCTATTAACTCCAAGATCAGAGAAAGAGGATAACAGTTTTTAATTGTCATTTTATTGAGTTTGCAATAGTTCTGGACCAGGTGAAGTTTTCCATCTTTCTTTTTGACAAAGAAGAATGGAGAAGCCATTAGTGATTTTGATGGCCAGATTCTCCTGCTGGATAGGTTTTTGTCTAGGAACTTGTCAAGTTCTTATTGCTCATTGTTTCTGAGCAGATAGATTTTGCAGTTCAGATTGGCATTTACATTGGGAATTAATTTGATGGTGTGGTTCTATGGTTTGGGTTCTGAAAGCTCATTGAAGCTTTCCTTCTTGAAGAGATTCTTATAATCTCAGGCTCACTCAAATACTATTTCTTCAAATATTTTCTTCTCCTTTCTGGCCACTGCCTTTGCTGCCAGATCATTGGCATGGTGCATGGTCTGCATATGTAAGGCTTGCTGGATGTTGACAGCAAGAATAGTTTCATCATCCTCTATTTCCTCATTCCACTTGTCATTAGAATCCTCATCTGGTAATTTAAAAGAAAGTTTTCAACATTTGTATCAAGTGAAGGTGATTCTCTCAGTTTTTCAGTTGATTAGCAGATTGTAGTGAATCAACCAGTCATGACTGAGAAACACTTCTTTTGTTCTGAGATCCATGACTGCCAGGTTGATTCATTCCAAATGATCTCTGATAATGAGTCAGAGTTTTACAAACTCAGTAATTGAACCAGCTTGGTTTTTTGTTCTGTCAGCATTATAGATGAGTATAGAAGCTGCTGTAGCCCTTGTTAGAAGGTTGTGCTTGCTGATAAAAGCACAATTGATCAAGCTGCCTATGCAGCTGCTGTCAACTAATATGGTTACTGCATGTGTAGATCAATTAGTGAGAGTCTTGAGTTAGGCTTTCACCATCAGATCTCTTTCAACTATCTTGGTTCATCAGATGTATCTTCATAGCTCTTTCAACTTGTCAAGCCATTCTAGCATGCAACATCACTCTGTCTTTTTTATTTCTTTGATGAGGTCATCAACAACTTCTTCTGTCCTAGTTTTGTGTACTCAGTTCTTGAGCACTGCTTTTGCTGCTTCCTCCATTCCAGCTTCTTTAATGGCCCTCCACATCTATTTGGTGTCAAATGGTTTGAGCTATTTAGCAAGGGCCTCTCCATCTGTTTAGCCTATAGGCACTTGAGTTTTTCTTTCTGGTAATTCTTTGGTGTGCAAAGTGGATTTCAATTTGGGTATATCTGAATGCATGCATAAGTTAGACATAGTTGTAGCTACAGAGATACTATTAGTCTGTTCAATGGCTATGGTTTGCATATCATGGAGTTCTTTGGCTGATCCAGTGGAATTGCTCACTGGTCAGCCCTGTCTTTTACTTCCTCAACTTTGGTCTCAATGCCAAGTTCTTCTACTTCTTTTTGCAACTCAGCAATCTGCACTCATATGTCTTTATGGGTTCATTTCTTATTTGGGCAGTTCTTCAATATATAGTCCTTCTGGCCACAATTGAAGCACTTGCTCTTCTTCTTTAGCCAGTTAATATCCATGAGCTTCCCTGCCCCTGTGAACATGGTTCCTGTGTCTGTCTTCTGTATACTATAAGAGGCACTGGCTATTGATAATCTCAATTTAGCAGTATTAGATGTACTACTAGTTTTAGACTCTGACACTGAGGGCTGATTCAGCTTCTGATAGTCCTGTAGAGTGGATTGCTCTGCCTTCTGCTATTGTCACTCCTTATACATTTTGATGATCCTTTTCTTCTATTTGTTGTAGCCTTTTGAGATGAATTTTCTGATGGCTGAGATCATGGTGATATATGAGAGTGGAGATCCTCTCTTGAGGGCCTCAATCATCTATCTGTTGTCTGCAATATTGTCTTGAACCCTGGTGAGTTTGGCAAGTTGCTCCAACTCATCAAAATAGTCTGTAGCCACTTTATCTCTCATTTTTCATTCTTTGATCTTCTGTTTATGCACTTCTTGTGCTACTAGATCAATGAATTTGTTGTTTAGCATTTTTTTAAATACTAGCCATAAGGGGTATCAGTAGTGTTCTCTTGTGGTAGATCAGAAGTTCAGAGAGATCAGAATCCACCACATCTTCACCTTGTTGTCCATATAGGAAGCAGCAAAGACTACATAGTTCATGTCTGTTCTTAAGTATGCAGTGTAGACTTCAAAATATTGTTTGCTGTCTATGAGGAATTAGTTAATGCTGTTGGACACTCTTAAATAGCTGAGGCTTCTGAAATAGGTCAGGTTTACATTGCAGAATGATGGCATTCTCAGGCAGAGGCTCTATTGGGTTAGGCCATTCATTAAAAGACAGATGGCACCAGTCAGTGAGCAGTCCAGAGAGTGAGTGAAGAGACCTGTTATCAGCAACAGAGATTCTTCACAGTGCAGCTTCTTTTCATATGATCACCTCATCTCATATGGTGAACTTTAGTCAGATCACTTCTGGATCATCATGAACTGGTTTCTTGCTGGTGCCACTTTCTGTGGCCTTGTCAGATAGCAGTTGAATGCCAAGAAGTCAGCTTTCTTTGCTGATCCATGGATTCCTGGTGTTGACTGGCTGAGTGGTTGGTGGCAGTCAGAGATGAGAGAGCTGAGTAGCCAATGATCAGACTGAGAGGGTGGAGTATGAATACTGACTTTATACTGAGAGTGCCATATAAATGACTCATTCTGGAATGATCAGCAGTGACCACAACATTGATCAGACTTCAAATCTTGATTGATACTTTGGCAGCCTATGAAGCTGGTCTTCTAGATGTCTGGCATTGTATGTTTGAATGGTATATTTGGTGGTAGCATATTGTAAAATATCCTGTCATTCATCTGGTTCTGCATTAATATATAATTGCCTTATCTGTGATGCTAACCATTTGGCATCATGCCATAGAAAAGTTACCCCTATCTGGTACAGGTCATGGTATTCTCTGACTCTAGCCTTCTGTATTTTCTCCTCCAGTGCTTCTTCATTGGTATCTTCCTTGGCATATTTTATAAAGTCTTTGAGCCTATAGGGCTCTTTGCTGCTCTCTGTTTTCTTATTATCCTCACTCTCATTATCCTCTCTGAGAAGAGAAGCAATAGGCTGGTCAAAGATGCTCTCTATAGAAGGTTTGATTATTGTGGAGAAGCTGCTGAGCCTGAGTGCTGGACCTGGCATCAGGGTTGAGAAGAGTGAGGGTGGTGGAAAGGCTTGCTTGGGGACCAGCTCCAACTTTGGCATCATACCTATTGCTGCCAGGCACTTGTATTGCCTCCAAGTTCTGGTTATAAACTCAGAAGTTTTGATAGAATCTCTCATCAAGAAACTGTTGAGTGACTTGGCTTTCAAGGAATCTTTGGAGGGCATAGTCAGAGATGTGAGCATTGAGAGATACTTATAGCCTGTAGTGGCTGAGGATGAACTTGTCATCCTGCTGAGCAGTGTCAAGACTGAGGGTGTGTCAGAAAGAGGGATACTTGAGAGTCTCAGAGCTAGTGATGCATCAGGGGGAATAGAGAACACTATCCCTATTTCTCCTTCTATTGACTTCACTGGAGGTGATGGGGCTATAGGGCTCTACTCATGGGTCACTACTGGTCATGCTAGGCTCTCTGAAGACTGGAGTGGAGAGCTCAGATCAGAGGCTATATCATTCTAAGGATCCACTTTCCAGGCAGGCTGCCTCTGCTTCTCACTGCTGCTAGTGCCTTTATCTGTTATACTCTCCTTCTTCATACTCATGCTGAGCCTTCATCTGGGTGTGCTCTGCAAGATCTTCTCAAGCTTGCTTGGAGCTAGACTAGGCTTGCTCTTTCTCTTCTTGCTGCTCTCATTATCATAATGCAGCATCATAGTTAAAGAGGACATTAAAGTCCCAGTCTAAGAAGAGATGGTGGATAATCTGGTCTCTTGCTGCTTGTTCTTCTGTAGCTTGTTTTCACTGCATTTTTGTCAGCTCTAGCCCATGGCTACTTCAACTGGAGTAGTATGTGAGGCTTCTGTTTGAGATCATATAGAGAGAGTCATGTCCTGTTCCTCTTAAGTATGGTGAAACACTTCTGAGTCTTAAAGCCATCTGAGTGGCATCAAGAGAGTCCCTAGCACAGTCAGCAATCCCAGGAGCTCTTGTGACAGAGAAAGAGTCAGAGGACAGTGAGTTCTCAAAGAAGTTAGAGGAAAGGTCCTTATTCTTGTGGTTAGAGATGAGAGAGGGGATTCATGGATTCTAGAATCCTGTGCAGCAAGAGTTCCAGTTTTGGCTGTCTGATCTTCTAAATTGAAAAGGGTATCAGTGCTTCTCCTCTTCTTAAACATCTCTTTGATGTGAGCTGCTAGACCCAGCTTCAGATAAGGGGTGCTCTGCAGGCTGATGGGACATTCTTTGGGATTTGGGAATGTCATAGAGAGATAGATCTGGGGTTACATTTCATAGAATATAGTGGATGTTCTGAAATTCTTAGTAGTGTCTAACTGTCCAAGCAGTGATTGATTGGCATCCATGGCACAGCTGTATGATCACCAATAATCCCAACAATGTTCTGATGATGGAGGCAAGAAGTTCAAAGAACTTGTGGTTGAAGTTAGAGTCTGATGAGTTGATGGATGGCATTCAGTTTTCTCTACATTATAGTGCATGAGAAAAGAGAAGATAAAGCTTCAAGTTAATTGTTAGACCTAAGCTGCATATGATCTTAGACATATAATAAACTGACATCACTTCACACTTTGAGTGAAGTGTCAGAGTCCACTAGTGTGAATATAGATTGTGATGTGACAAGGCTTTTAATGATTAGCTCAAAAGTAGAATAGTATGAATAAACTTTAGCTTAAAGCTGAGATTATACTAGCGAGGGCTATCCTACTTATATATATGTTATAGCATTTCTATAAATACTCCTGCTTATTATGTTTGTGCTGGCAATTATACTTGTTGTCTTTAAGCATTACTACTATCTACAATAGTATCATTGTGTGTCATCAGGCAACACTGTTGCATTGAAAGACAATAGCCAATTGGGCTTGTTATAATGACTAATTCAATCCCATAGTCTTAAGCACTAGTCTAGGCACCCTGACTAAGTATGAATAGGGGTTAGTCTTGTTAAGAGAGAAGAAAATAAGTGAAAATTGTAACAAACTTCTACTGGTGATTTATTTATGACTACAGCAAAATTTGTGTGCCCAATGATTCAACTAACCAGTAATGCACCCTGGAACTGGAGACCCTCTCAGCAACTCACTTTTGACAATCTCAAATAACAACTTGCCAAGAATATTATCCTTATAATCCCAATGCAGGAAGGAAGATTTAGAGTAGAAGCTGACTTGAGTGAAGATGCTATTGGAGCCATACTTTCACAACATGTTATATGCATGCCATCAGCCTCTATATCACCTCAACCAACCACAGATTCAATCACCAAAACCCATCAGACTCTGGCTGCTTCCTATTACCTATTAATTTCATTTTCACTACTATCATTTCACATCTGTATTTCACATTGTAATATCTAGATCTCAAACTTGGTAGCAAATATTGACACCAGAACCTAATAAAATCCAACTTGTAATTAGCTACTATTAGTATATAAAGCCATATATAATCATTGTAACTACTCAGTTCAAATATCAACTTGGATAGCCATCCACACTTTATACTCACTTCAACTCCTTTCTACCTCATCTGTCAGATTCTGCTCTAAAGGATACTCCTCTTCACTTCTCTGACAGAACTCTATTCCATCCATCTAAATTCTTGATCCCTGACCCAAGGGTGACATTGCCAATAGCTTTGTTAATGTCCATGCACTCTGCTGGTCTCCATGCATGCACTCAAACCCACTCAATTGATATGTTCCTAGCAGTATATTGAAACTCAAACCCTTGAGTTGAAAATTTTTATCATGTCTATCACATTTACTCAACTCACAGAAGCTGATCCTAAACAAATCCAGTATATTCATCACAACATGTTTTCTATAGAAGACATCCTGGCCTCTGCCTCAAAGGAACAATCAGATCTTTTCAGATTGGCCTCTAGTGGAGGACAACCTTCTTATAGAGAAACCTACAATCACTCTAGCTTCACTGCTCATCAATCTAATTACAACAATTCCTCTAACCCTTTTGATGCTACCAGCATCTCAACCAATAGAGTCTGACAGGCTAGCCTGATGTATGGCACCTGAACTGATCTCTTGATAAACCTCTTATCTCTGGACAACATGTATGGGAATTTAGACAGCTCAGACTCAGAGAGCAGAGATGAAGACACCTTCACTTATACTCCCATCTGACAGGAACCAGATGGTAATCCACTAAACTCTTTTCCAAGAGGGCCAGATAAACCAAAAAGATTAGACAGCCCTAATAGCTCAGGCAGCTCTAATGGCTTCACAGGAAGTAACAATCCAAACCAGCAGAATATGTTTCTAGAATTCATGAACCTGTTATGAGAAGTCTCTGCTTTCCTCAATAACCCTAAACTAGCTACTATTCACATCAAAGTCAAGGAACTAGAACTATTTGATGACTCTGACTCTCAGAAACTGAAGACCTTTATGGTCTCAATGATAGACCTACTGCATTTACAACAGATGCTAGCAAGGTCAACTATACCATTTCTTTTCTGGCCAGTACCACACTTAACTGGTTTGAACCAGATATTATTAACTCCAATTTGCAGAATCTGTCTGCCTAGTAATTCTTCTATGCAGCTTTCTTAGATAAGCTTCATAGTAACTTCAGCCCCTTCAATGCCATCAGAGATGCCCAAGATGCATTAGAACACCTTCAGATGCATGACAGAGAGTGAATCATAAAGTACATAGTCCAATTCAACTAGTATGTCTTGCAAATCAGATACAGAGACAACTCTCTCTATGTTAGACTCAAGCATTATATGAGTAAAAACACATGATAAACAGAAGTCACCTCACACTTTGGGTGATCGACTGAGTTTACTGATGCATATTCTGATCAGTGTGTCACAAGGCCTTTGGATCAGCTCGAGTATAGAATGGTGTAAAAATAAACTTTAGCTTGAAGCTGGGGTTTCCAGTGAGAGCAAGCCTCTTTAAACACTATACATGTCTGTGCTAATTATACTGCTATCTATTGTATGTTATCATGTCTGTTGTGCTCATTGTCTTTGAGTATCACTACTATATATAAAAGACTGATTGTATGCATCATTGAGTTCACTGTTACATCAAGAGACAATGATCAGTTTAGCCTAGTTGTGATGACTAAGCCTTGTCTCACAGTCTCAAGTGCTCATTTGGTGCTCTGACTAAGCATAAATAAGGGTTAATCATGAAAGAATAAAGTTAAAATGGAAAAAATCATAATATTACCCTCTTCTTAAGACTATCATTCTAATAGCTTAATTTAGGGATATTTTATAATTGCATATAGCATCCTCCACATTCATGTATTGTTCATTAACCCATTGGTTAGACTCTGGGCCATAACTCTTCCAGCTGACTAGATAGTCAACTGTCATCATTGTATCATCTCCTTTCACTTTGATCTTCCATAATTTATGATGTAGGACTTTGTTAATTTTATAGTATTCTTCATTGTTGATGAGGTCTGGCAGAGATGGGGGTGGTCATTTCTGATTAGAGAACACTAGGGTGATATAGAGTGTTAATAGTGTTTCATTAAAGATATTGTATACTCTCCAGATCAAAGAAAGATGCAGTTTGTAGGCTGACTGGCCAATCTTGGCTATGATTTGGAATGGACCAGTGCATTTATTAGTGAGTTTATATTTCAGGTGAGAGAGATAGAGGTTGGTAGTATCCAGCCAAACTTTATTATTAACTGAATATTTGTGTGCAGTATAGCGATGTTTATCATATTGCATCTTTATAGTGGCTGCAGCTTTCTGAAGGGCTATTTTAGTCTCTTCATGGATCTTCATCATGGTTGTGGTGAAGTCAGTGGATGCAGGTGTGGTTGTTCAGTGTCATTTGGTTTGGGCAACATTTGGATGCCATCTATGGTTGATAAAAAATAGGGTTTTGCTAGTGGCCAAATAAATCTGGTTATTGTGTTGAAAGGTGGTAAGAGCTAGCCATTCAACCCAATCATTCTGCTAATAATTGATGAAAAGACAGAGGTACTTTTCAACTTCCTGGTTAACTTCTTCCATCTGTCTGTCTGTTTATGGGTGATATGCAGTGGATATATTGCATCTGATGTTTAAGAGTCAGTATAGGTCATCCAAAAATTTGGATATGAACTGTGGTTCTCTGTCAGAGATTACCACCTGAGGCATGCTGTATTTAGCATATATCTCATCATGCAGGATTTCATCCATCTCTTGGAGGTGAGTTCTGTTGAACAGGCAACTGGAATGATTACCTTAGAGAAGTGATCAACCATGATGATAATAGCATCATAGCTGTTGCAGTCTGGTAGCTTGGTGATCATGTCCACTGAGGTGTGGATCTATGATGACAATGGAACTTCATTTGGGTGCAGTGAGGCTGCATATGGCTGTATTGAGAACTTTTCCCATTGACAAGTTTCACATGCTTTGACATATTGAGTGATGTCATTGCTCATTTTATGCCACTAATACTCCTGTAGTATAAGCTCTTTTGTCTTAGTGATGCCAGGATGACCAGCAGTGGCATGGTCATGACAGGTGGTGATAATCTCATCTTGGAGTGTCTGGTCTTAGAGAATGTAGATTTGCCCATCATAGCAGATCAGGCCTCTTTCCTTTATCATTCCTCATTCATGATTGAGTGATAGAGCCACCTGCTGATCCTATTTGCAGTTGTTATGAGTTGCACTTTTGATGCACTCATGAATCTCCTCTTCTGTTGGCATTATTATAGCCCAAAAGTGTTTAGGCTTTAATAACATAACTTCTTCATTGTCATTCCCTCTCTGGTTATAATCAGTATACTGGCTTAGAAGATTAGCCTTCTTGTTAGTGACTCCAGCTTTGTAGTATAGTGTGTCCTGATATTGGCTGAGTTCAGTCACCCATCTAGCTTGCTGGTGGTTCAGCTTCTGCAGTTGTTGGAAGTACTGCAGGTTTTGATGGTCTGTTCAGATCTCAAAGATCTGAACTGCACTGATCAGATAATATTGCCATTCTTTCAGGGAAAGCATTATTGTGAGCAGCTCCTTGTTGTATATTTCATAGTTCTATTCTATAACAGTGAGCACTTTTGATAGAAATGTGGCAGGACACCATTTGCCCTCCTGTTTCTGTGATAGAATAGCACTAATAGCACCTTTGCTTGAGTCAGCCTTGACATGAAATCTCCCCTCCTGTGTGGGGATGGTGAGGATCACATCTTTGGTGAGTCATTGTTTTAGGTCATTAAAGGCTATTTGCTGAGATGGCCTTCAAGTCCAGAGGGCATTACCAGTCAATTGGGTCATCAGCCAGACTATCTTGCTGTAATCTTAGATAAATTGTTAGTAGAAGTTTGTGAATCCAAGAAAGGATTGTAAGTTCTTCTTTTTGGTTAGTTCTGGTCATTCTGTTACTTCTACCACTTTGATGGGATCCATCCTAATGCTTCCTTTGCTGATAATAACCCCAAGATACTCAGTTTTGAGTATCTTGAACTTGCACTTCTCTGTTTTGAGGAATAATTTATGCTTTCTCATGAGGGCTAGCACTTGTTGCACCAAATGCTGATGTTCTTCTGTGTCTTTGGATATGATCAGAATGTCATCCAAATATATCATTATCTTTCCAGTGGTGATGAGGTCCTTAAATATGTCATTCATCATCCATTGCAAGATAGCTGGCGAGTTGGTGAGTCCAAAGAACATTACTGTAAGCTCAAACAGTTCTTAGTTTGTGTGGAAAGCAGTCTTCCATTTGTCATCTTCCTTGATATGTATATTATTATATCTTCAGCACATGTCCAGTTTAATATAGTATTAAGCACTGCAGAGTTTGTCTATCAGTTTGGAAATCAAGGGCAGCAGATAATGATTCTTGATTGTCATCTTATTGAGTTTTTAATAGTCCTGTACTGGTTGGAGTTTGCCATTCTTCTTTTTGACAAAAAAGAAGGGTGAGGCTATTGGAGATTTTGATGGCCAGATATGTCCACTAGACAAGTTCTCATCTAGGAACTTGTTGAGCTTTTGTTGTTTATTATTGCCAAGTGAATAAGTTTTGCAGTCCAAATTGGCATTGATGTTGAAGATTAGTTTGATGGTGTGATCTCATGGTTTTAAGTCAGGCAGTTCATCAAAGCTTTTTTTGTTGAACAAATCCTGATAATCTTGTGCCCATTCTGGCACTATTTCTTTGAATACTTTCCTTTCTTTTCCTGCATTGGCCCTGACAGTCAGATTGTTGGCATGATATACTGCACAAATGTGGATTGCCTTCTGCAGGTCAATGGTAAGAATTGTTTTGCCATCTTCTATCTCTTCATCCCACTGGTCCTCTGGATCTTCATCTGGCAGCTCAAAAGGAATTTTTTGGCATTGGCACCTTGCAAATGTGATTTATCTGGTTTTCTAATTGATTAATGGATTGTGGCAGATCAGCTAATCATGTCCAAAGAAGATCTTCTTAGCCTCTAAATCAGTTACTGCCAAGTCAATTCTTTCAGAATAGTCACTAATTGTGAGCCTAAGCTCAATGAACTCAGTGATCGAACCAGCTTAGTTCTTTATTCTGTCTGCATTGTAGACCAGAATCAGGGCTGCTGTAGTCTGAGTAGAAAGGTGGTACTTGGTGACAAAAGCATGATTAATTGAACTTCCAGTGCAACCACTGTCAATCAAGGCAGTGACTGCATAGATTGATCAGGACATGAGTATTTCAATTTGGGCCTTAGCCAGAAGGTTCTGGCTCAGGGTTTTGGATCATCAGATAAATTTTTATAGTCCTCAAAATTCATTGAACCATTCCAGAGCTTGACAGCATTTTGCCTTTTGCATCTCCTCAATCATCATATCAATTACTTCTTCAGCTCAGATCTTGTGGACCCAATTCTTGAGTATGACTTTTGCTGCAGCTTTGTTTTTTGCATCCTTGATGGCTTGCCAAGTCCATTCAGTGTCAAATGGCTTGAGCCAGCTAATGGAGCTCTCTGCCCCTGTTCAGCTCATGAGTGGTTGAGTTCTTTTTGGCAATTCTTGAGTGTGCATATCAATATCAGATATATTTGAATGCTTGAGGGATTTAGATATATTTGTAACTACAAAAATATTATCAGTCTGACTAGCAGCTACCAAGTGCACACCATGAAGTCCTTTGACCAGTCCAGTGGAATCACTCACTGACTGGCTCTGTCTTTTACTTTCTCTATCTTAGTTTCTGTGCTGAGTTCCTCTTCTTCTTTCTAGAGTTTAGTGATCTGTGCCTGTATGTTTTCTCAGATTCACTTCTTCTTCAGGCAATCCTTTACCATGTGACCCTTCTGGCCACAATTAAAGCACTTGCCTTCCTTCTTCATCTGATCTATATCTATTGGCTTCTCTGTCCCCATGTAGATAGTTTATGTTCTGGTTTTTTGTGCACTATAGGTCAGGATCATTGAGGTTCCTGATGGTTTTCCAGCAGTTGTTTCTGACTTGTTCAGGGTTGGTGAAGTTGGCTTCTTTGAGTAATCTTGCAATGTCAACTGTTCTGCTTTCTGCCTTTGCTGCTCCTTATACATCTCAATGATACATTCCTTTCATTTGTCATAGCCTACAGGCATCAAGACTTTGATGCCAATGGCCAAGATCATTATGACATATGAGAAGGAGACTCCTCTCTTGAAGGCCTCAACTATTCATCCATCATTTGCTGTGTCATCTCTGATTCTGGCAAGCTTTGTGAGCTGTTCTAGTTCATCAAAGTAGTCTGTGACTGCCTTGTCTCCCATCTTGTAGTCCTTAATCTTTTGTTTGTGTACTTCTTGTATTGCTGGATCAATGAACTTACTATGAAGCATCTGTTTGAATACTGGCTATGAGAGATATCAGTAATGCTCCCAAGTTGATGATTGAAAGTTTGGAAAAATGAAGATTCATCAAGTCTTTGCATTTTTCTCCAGATATAAGATGGTGAAGATGACCTTGTTCATGTTGGTGCCAAGATACCTGATATAGACTTCAAAATATTGTTTGCAATTGACCAGAAATCAATTAATATCATTGGATGCCCATTTAAATGGGTATGGTTTGTGGAGTAAGTCAGGTTTGCATTGCAAGATGGCAGCATTCTCAGATAATACACCCATTGGATTAGGCCACTCTGAGAAAGGGGATCTCCTCCATTCTTGTGGAGGTCCAAAGAATGAATGGAGGGAGTTATCATCTGTGATGGGACTTTCTTGCAGGATAGCCTCTTTCTGGATGATAACACCATCCCATACTGTGAATCCTAGTCTGACAGCTTCAGGATCATTCTTGATTGGTTCTTTTCTGATCTCACTTCTGGTGACTTCATCATATGGAGGCTGAGCCCCCAGGATCTGGCTTTCTCTGCCAGTCCAAGGGTTTTGGTATGAACTTGGCAGCTCCACTAGCTAAGGTCAGAATCAAGATAGCCAGGTTGCCATAGATCAGGAGGAGGTGGTGAAGTAAGAAAAAGTGCTGTGGATTGATAGGGCCATATACACAGCTCATTTTGATGTGACAGATAGTGATCATAGCATGGGTTGAATTGGTCACAGCATCTGGTATTCTGATGGTCTGCTGATCAGGTCTTTGAGGTGGTTCTTGTTGTATTGTTGAGTGATGTAGTCTGTTGCTGCATGCCTCAGGATTTCTGTTTGCTTGTTAGATTCAGAACTGATATACAATTGTCCTGTTTGTAATGCCAACCAGTTGGCATTGCACCAGAGGAAATTTACCTCCTTCATGTATAGCTCCTGATATTCCTGCATTCCAGCCCTCTGAATTTCTTCTTCCAATGCTTCCTCATCTGTGTCTTTCATAAGCCCATGAGCAAGTTTCCTACTGGTGCAAGGCAGGTCACTACTTTCAGTTTCCTCCTTGGGCTTATTATCCTCTTTCCCTTCCTTGAGGAGAAAAGTGATAGGCAGTGAAGAGGATCTGAGCACATGCAAGGTGAAAATGGATACAGTAGAGCTTTATCTACTGACTACAATCACACCAACACACATATAAAACTCTTAGTTTGTGGAGAGATTATAATATGATAAAAGTAGTAATCAACAAATATAATTGTTCTCTTCAATGAGATCACAGCACATTGATGTGCTTGGTAACAGCTAAGTGACTAAGAGAGGCGAATGAGGAATGAACTCTCAATCACCAACACCTAACCACTCAATACACAATCACCAAATACAGTTGAGGTCAGTTGTTTCAAGTACAATAGAAGCACTCTTGCAGTCTTAAATAAAATCAAAGGGACAGTCAATAAAGACAGTTATTCAACTCTATCTTGCTTTTAAAGATGCAATACTTGTGAGAGTAGTTTATAGCAATGTTTAAGTATAATTAGGACTTAGAATCAATGCCAAATTGCACTCCAAATCAACTTAGAATATTCTGAAACCCAATGAACTCTGAAACCCAAATACTAAGTCTATCAAGCACTTAGGCTTGACTAGCTGC